>NC_056744.1:1387886796-1387934296 GCF_019279795.1 Protopterus annectens | reverse complement strand
CAGTCTCCTTGAATTCACATTGTTATGGAAGTTTGCTTTACCACTGTCTTTCTACTATAACATACTATGGGTATTGTTATCTAAAATTCAGAATTTGTGCTGATGTACAGTTTGCTAAAGAAGACAGTAGGTTAAAATGAATACTAGGGGAAGATATTCAGTTTTAATTGTTTTTTATGTGTGTTCAGGACTTGGAGAAAGCTGCTGAAGTAGGAGGCACTCATGGAGGTGTGACTTTAAGGAGCTATCCCTTATCAGAGAAAACAATTACTATTTCTCTTTGACTCTTCCCAAGTGAAAACAATGGCAAGTAAGCTTGTGTGGGTGTTGTGTGACCAGTTCTGGTGTGACTCTTCATAGGTTCCTTGTTCATAGGTTATTACTAGGCTAATGACCACTGGGGCCCTTACAAGCCTAGTTACGCATCTCAAACCATTTTGGTCCCAAGTGTCATATGGGGGCATGTTAGTAGGCAGGTAGCTAAGGATTTGTAGGAAAGGGATGTTAGTTAAGATAATTTTTTTTCTTATTAATGGTCTCTGTCCATAAGGGACGTAAGAGGCAGACCAGGGACAAATTTATGATTTAATATCCAATTGTCAAGGTTTTGTTTGAACAGGGTCAGGGATGGGGAGCCTGTTCCATAGTGCAGGGATCCTCCAGTGCATTATGTTTATGTAACAAGCGAAGTTCAGATTTCTGGATCTAGTATTTCTGGTGCTGTTTGTTTTGTGCATGAGCAACAGATCCATCAGATCATTCCACATCACTATCATTCTCAGCAGCCTGTAGGTGACTGAATACAGAGACATGGTCTTTAGGTGATCAGTGTAGGACAGGGTACTCATACCTTGAACTGTGGTGAGAAACCTTTGTGGGCATTCCAGCTGTTGCAAGTGTCTCATTAGATATATGCTAAAGGGGGCATTGTATTCAATAATAGGTCTGATAAGGGCCTTGTAGAGTTGTACTATAACTTCCTTTGACCAAAATGCCATACTTTTACCTTTAAGGTGGTTTATGTGACATTGTCAGCCCAGCTATCTGGAATTTTGTAAATAATCATATGTCATTTGTGAATATTAATATGATTCATTTGCTTGTCTTACAAATGTAAGAGGACTATATGTTATGTACATATTAAACTACCGGTGCAAAAGTCTGTGTTGAACAGGGTTGGTACAGTACTGAGCCTCAAGAATTTGTCCACAGTGTACCCTACTGGAAAAGAACAGAAACGTATATAAACTATATACCTGTGCAAATATATGTTTTTAACCTCCCCTACAAATCCTACCACTGCCTCGCCCTTCAGTCATTACAATGGCCTGAATTCCCAAAACTACTACTTCTTCCAAAACTGCATATCACACACTCAGTTCTCTATATCCCCACTTCCTGCTCCTTCATCTCTAATATTGTATCTCCTTATAACCCATGACATCAGCTACTTACGTCCGACAAACATCTTTTGGACATCTACAAACCATTAAAAACTATTGGAAAGGCCCTATATAAATACTCTGTAGCACAGTCTTTGAATTCCCTTCCTTTTAACATAAGGAGTATCCCCCATAAACACCAATTCAAACTTGAACTTAAAAACTACCTGCAAAAGAGCTGGTCCTGTCCCTGTCTTGCTCCAACCTGATGTACTAACTACCTGCTACCTAACTCCATTTTTCTCACTCCCATCTGCTACACTTTTTTTTCTTTTTCCTAATTATATTATCTGCTGTAGACTTATACATTTTTCTTGAAAATATTTTTTACATTGCATTGTAAATATTTTTTGCATTTGAATTGCCTTACTTTACTGTATATATATTCTGCTACTAGAACACAACTGTATAAAACTATTGACTTTAATATTGATGTATAAGTTCTTGCTAGTATAACCACTGTAATCTTTACTTTTGTTGTATCTCTGTAATTGTAGCTGGAACTTTTCTCCTCGGGTCTCCACTGAAAATGGGTCATTGGCTCAGTTGGACCAACCCGGTTAGCAAACAACAATAAATAGATAAATAAATAATAGCAGAAGCTGGAACATAGAGTTAATTTACAAAACTTTAAGAAAATAAGTTGAAATTAAAGTGTTTTACAATTGTGTTATCTCTCAGTTTCAGTGAAGCAACCACAATGTCTAGAGCTAGAGGTTTTTCTATTTTCTTGAAACCAAAATAATTACTAGGTTTCAAATTAAAAGCGTTTCATTGTTTTACGACTTCCAAGTAATGCAAATTTCTGAGAGATATGCATTTCTCACGCAAAGATGTTAAAATGATGTTAGTTTCTGTTAGCCTGGTAACTGAAGGCAGGTGACAATGAGTGATGTCATTCAAGCTGACCCAGCAGTAATGTTTGATAGTAATTTAAGAACTCTCTGGGAGAGAGATTGGGCATTTTGTATCTTGACTTTGACCTGGAAACATCCATCATCAGCACTTCTGCCTGTGTGTTGTCTGTAAGTAAGATTAGGGCATAGTGAATATAGTAAAGATTAGTTTAGATGTTTTCTGTATTTATTTGAGACTGCCCTGCAATGTTGTTTTAAAATATTTCCTGTGATTCTGAACTATGTAGTTACTGTGTTGAGTATTGTCTTGTTATTTTATTATTAAATATATTTAAACCTGTCTTTGTGGCTGATATTTGTGAGACATATTTAAGCTCCTAGAGTACTGGCATATGTATTTGCTGACACTGTACAGGCACCTCCTAAATAGCCTTGCTCTTGATCACACTTACCATTTGGATAACAGTACCATTACACAGTAGGACTGGTCACCCTTTGGGAAAAGCCTTAAAGCAGCTGATAAGGGTTTTGGTGACAGTGATAACTACCTTATGGTCTGGGCAGAAGGGGACAGAGCTAGTAAACCTGTGCCAGCTTTTCTCAAGTGTGTGTTTGTGTATAAATCAAATCTCAA
This sequence comes from Protopterus annectens, assembly GCF_019279795.1. Taxonomy (NCBI): domain Eukaryota; kingdom Metazoa; phylum Chordata; order Ceratodontiformes; family Protopteridae; genus Protopterus; species Protopterus annectens. The sequence continues at coordinate 1,387,931,363 of NC_056744.1, read as the reverse complement.
AGTGTGTGCGTGCGTGTTTGTGTGTGTGTGTGTGTGTGTGTGTGTGTGTGTGTGTGTGTGTGTGTGTGTGTGTGTGTGTGTGTGTGTGTGTGTGTTATAGGTTCATAGGTTCATATGTTGATACTAGGCTATCTGCCCTAGGGCATTTACAAGCCTAGCCAGAGTGTGTTTGGCTTTCGCCACCCTTCTTAGATTAGTTGACTGTGCCTCTGTATAGTAGGTCACAGAAGATAGCCCATTTAAGGTTAGTTTACCGTGCCTCTGTCTAGCAGTGACACAGAAGAGATCCCAGGGGTAAATTTACGATCTCCCATCCAAACGTCAAGATTCTTCTTGAAGAAGGTCATTGAGGGTCTCTGTCTGACATGGACTGGGATTTTGTTCCAGAGTGAGGGGAGCCTCTGGGATATGAATCTGTCCCTCCAGCATGTTCTATTTATTTCTGTGCTGAGGTTTAAGTCACTGGAGCATGTAGTTCTGATGGATTTGGATTTCTTGAGGTGGAGCATGTCCATTAATTCTGGGTTGGACATGGCTTTATACGTCAGGCACAGATCGCCTCTGAGTAGGCAGTAAGCAACTGAGTAGAGGTGGAGTTTCTTTAGCCTAACTGCGTAGGGCATCTGTTTGAGTCCCTTGATCCTCTTGGTGAGGTACTTTTGGGGTCTTTCTAGTTGTAGCAGGTCTCGGGTAAGGTACATCCCAAATGGGGCATTGTATTCAATTATGGGCCTGCTGAGTGATGAGTAGAGGGGCACAATGACCTCTCTTGATCTAGATGTGAACCCCTTTGTGATAAGGTGGGCTATATAGAATGTCTTTCTAACCACTTTGGCAATGTGATTGTCAAAGGAGAGATTGCAATCTACTTGGGTCCCCAAATCCCTAATTACTTCTTCCATACTTAATGGATTACCACCTATGTGGTAATTTGTGGGCACTTTGTTTTTCACAAAGGGGATGACTATGCACTTTTTGGCATTTAGCTTTAGGCCATGGCTCTGGTACCAGTTATCCATCTCTGTGAGACCCTTTTGGAGGATGCTTGTGTCAGCCAGTGAGTCGAGTATGGCCCCCAGTTTGCAGTCATCTGCAAACTTTGTCAGCCATAGTCCTCCTGTGTTAGCCTGTACCTCAGAGAAATATATACCGAACAAGAGAGGTCCCAGGACTGAGCCTTGTGGGACGCCACTTGCAACTGGTTTAGAGTCTAACATGGCACCTGCTATTCTGACCATGTGGGTTCTATCCCTAAGCCAGTTTGCAACCCATCTTGTGACATAGGGGTTGATATTTAAGCTGGTGAGCTTATTTATGATGCCCGAGTGGGGTATTGTGTCGAAGGCTTTTGCAAGGTCAAGGTAGGCTGTGTGGACTACCTTCCCTTCATCTATGGCCTTGGTGACTGTTTCAAAGAAATTGACCAGGTTCAAGAGGCAAGATCTGCCCTTAACAAAGCCGAATTGGGTAGGATCCAGTGTTTGGAGGTTCCCAATGTCTTTGTTTATGAGTTCCATGATGATACGCTCCATAGCTTTGCAGACCAGGCTAGTTAGGCTTATAGGCAATAGTTTCCAGGGTCCATTGTGGCACCACCTTTATGGAGTGGGACCACTTTGCTGTACACCATTCTTTGGGTACATATCCTGTTGTAAGGCCGAGACTGAACAGTGATTTTAAGTGAGGGTTCAGTTCTTCTTGTTGCTTATGTAAAACGCAGCCCGGGACACCATCTGGTCCCATTGATGCTGTGTTTTTTGCTTTGGAGAGGGCAGCTCTCACCTGTGCATCTGTGATGTCAGGGAGGCTACACTCTGTTGGGATAGTCATTTGCTCATTTGGGGGGGAGGGGGGGGAGAAGTCTGCACTGAACCTGTCTGCCAGGATGTTGGCAATGTCTGTGGGTTCAGTGTATTTTTTGTCATTTTGCACTAACTCAGAGCATATCTGGGAGTTTCCACCCAGGTTTCTGACATAACTAAAGAAAGCCTTGTGATTATCTTTAGCGTCTTGTGCAATTTTTCTTTCGAAGCTAGCCTTAGATGATTTTATGAGGGATTGTACTTTCTTGCTAGTACTGATCAGAGTTGCCTTACCTTTCAGGGATTTTGCTCTATCATGTAGTAGCTTCCTCCTTCTGTTGTACAGCTTATTTATGGCTGGGGTCCACCAGACAAGTCTCCTGCCTTTGGAGGAGTGTGTCTTGGTTTTATTCGGGATAGCACGATCCATGCATTCCTGTAGGTATCCATAGAATGTGATTGTAAAGGATTCTGCAGTTTGGGCCATATTTTCCACTGGCCCTGGGGCTTTGAAGGATTCCACCTCAGTTTTGAGAGGTGGGAAGTTTGCTTTTGAGAAGTTTTTGACCGTGGTTTCCTTTGCTGGGGGTGGGGATGGGATGTGGATGTCCATAGTGATTAATTTATGGTCAGATCTTACCAATGAGGGGTATACCTCTGGTATAGAACATAGAGTATCCATGTTGGTGATGATCATGTCCAATATGTTTTCCCCTCTTGTGGGAGTGGTGATCAGTTGTTCCATAGCATATGAGTTTATAAATTCTAGGAACCATTGGGCTAGGGTGTTGGGGCTTGAGTAGTGCTCCCAGTCTATGTTTGGGTAGTTAAAGTCACCCAATATAATGGTGTTTGGAGAGACCTTCATATTCTCTAGTGTCTTCAGGAAAGCCGAGTGGGGTTCCTGAGTTTGGGAGGGTGGTCTGTAGCAGGCTACAAACTGGAAGGCAGTTTTGCCCACTGTTAGTTGCACATGGATGGTCTCAGATGCTTCATGCAGTGCCACTAGCCTGGAGGCATGGGTATCTTTGATGAATATGGATACTCCCCCTCCTCTTGTGGTTCGGTCCGAGTTTTGGGGCCGAAAAGCATGGTATGAGGTACAGCCTGGTAGTGCTGGGGTGCTCTCGGGAGCCTTGAACCAGGTTTCTGTTACTGCACAGATATCGATATTCTCCATACTGAGGAGAGCCTCGAGTGCGTGCATCTTGAGGTTTAGACTTCTGGCATTGAGCAGCATTACCCTTAGTTTCTTTTTTCTTGTGTTGTCTAAGGAGGTGGGTTTGTCTTTTGAGCCTTGCCTAAAAAAGGCACTATGGGGGTGGCAAGAGCCTTGGCCAGTATTCGAAAACCCAGGGGTGACAGGTGCAAGCCGTCCCTAGTGAAGCAACATGGCTTGTCAAGCATGTCATCCCAGGCTGACAGACACTGGATCCCCTTTGAGTGACACCAATACTTTAGTCAATTGTTGAAATTGATCATTTTGTCTTTATACTGTATCATTCTTGGTGAGGGTAAGATGCTACTCAAGATCAGGGTCATACCGGCCTGGGCCACATGATCAGAGAGCTCCTCTATGTCTCTTTTCTTGTAATCCAGGGAGGTATGTCTCAGGTCATTCACACCAGCATGGACAATGATGGAGTCATATTTGTACTTGCTTTGGAGTGACCTGAGTGCTTGTGTTATGTGGTGGATCCTGGCACCCGACAGGCAGCTTACAGTGACCTTCTCCTTGTTCAGCCTGGTGAGAAGGACTTCAGTGTGTCTGACAATAGAGTCACCTATTACAAGTGTATTAGGTGTGTTGTTTAACCTTAAGGGCTGTGACTGTGTGGCACACTGACTTTGTGAACTATGTGATATGTGGGTATTGTTGTGGGGTAGCAGTTGCTTGGATGTCTGCTTTGGAGGTCTCTGTTGCTTGGGCAGATTTTTATTTAGAGCCTCCGAGTATGTTTTTGTGTGTTTATGTGTTTGGTTTGCTGTTGCGATAGGTCTATGTGAGACTGGATTTGTGGTGTGTGTGATTACCTTCTCCTCCAGACTGACCATGCCAGTACTATGTTGAGAGAGCTCAGCCTCCAGTTTGGCTATATAGTTGCATCTCTCATATATATTTGAGCTTGTTGGGAAGAGGAGAGGGTGGTCTGTGTACATAAGGCAGTTGTAACATTGCCTCAAGATTCACATATTCACCAGCTGGACTGGAGAGTAAACCTGAAACTGACTTTTGGACATGCCAGAATAGTATAAGGAATTACTTTTTGACTTGATCAAAAAGGACCAATAGGGAGCCAAGTACTGAAAGGGAGTATAAGAGGGTGTAGTGCTGTAGGTTATTAGTGCTTACTTATAAGACACTTATCCTAGCTACTGCTGGGTTTTAGAAGGAAAACAGAGTGCTTACTTTGAGATTTGAAACAGTTCTAAGGGAAAAAGTGAAGAGCAGACTTTGTGGAGCCGGGAATAGTTGATTAAGCGGCGCTGCCCGATGCTGCTCTATGCGCAAAAATGCGCAAAAAAGGGTTTTAAGAGAGGGGGATTGAGGAGTTTGGAATTGACCCAAAATGGCGAATAAAACTACAGTTTCTAGGCAGTAACCACTCCCACAGGGGCAGGCAGGCTGTTCAGTGTTTACCACTGCCACTGATGAACACAGAGACTTCCCTTTAGCCCAAGCAAGCAATGGCCTCCAAGAAACTTACAAACAGTTCAGAACAGCAAATCTGTAACTGAACTTTTTTTAAAATTTCAGAAAGTGGGAAAAAAGCAAGATTTTTTGTTTTTTTTGTTTTGTTTAAAGATAGCAGAGATACACAAGTAGCAACAAGTTAGAACAGTGCAATAAATGACCCCACACTTGAGTGCTAGACCAGAGACAGGTAAGATGCAAGTTTTAAGAAAAAAATGATTTTAAAATAAGTGCAACACAGGAAATGCAGTAAACAGGCTCTAGATGTGTTCTAAATACAGTTCCTAATACAGATATCAAGTTTAGCAAGCTGGAAAATGCCAAAAAGTAGGCGGCAATGCAGAAATCTTAACAAATAATCTGAAGAAAAATACTTAAAATCTCAAAAGTGGCTCCTTTCTTCTCTCAGCATTTTTCTCCTCTTGGTGGGTGCTTCACCAACAGCCAACAAGTCTGAAAAGACGTCAAAATCACGAGGTAATCGGGTTTTAAGAGAGGGGGATCAAGGAGTTTGGAATTGACCCAAAATGGCCAATAAAACTACAGTTTCTAGGCAGTAACCACTCCCACAGGGGCAGGCAGGCTGTTCAGTGTTTACCACTGCCACTGATGAACATAGTGACTTCCCTTTAGCCCAAGCAAGCAATGGCCTCCAAGAAACTTACAAACAGTTCAGAACAGCAAATCTGTAACTGAACTTTTTTTTAAATTTCAGAAAGTGGGAAAAAAGCAAGATTTTTTTTTTTTTTAAAGATTGCAGAGATACACAAGTAGCAACAAGTTAGAACAGTGCAAATCATGACCCCACACTTGAGTGCTAGGCCAGAGACAGGTAAAAATGCAAGTTTTAAGAAAAAAATGATTTTAAAATAAGTGCAATACAGGAAATGCAGTAAACAGGCTCTAGATGTGTTCTAAATACAGTTGCTAATACAGATATCAAGTTTAGCAAGCTGGAAAACGCCAAAAAGTAGGCGGCAATGCAGAAATCTTAACAAATAATCTGAAGAAAAATACTTAAAATCTCAAAAGTGGCTCCTTTCTTCTCTCAGCATTTTCTCCTCTTGGTGGCTGCTTTACCAACAGCCAACAAGTCTGAAAAGATGCCAAAACCACGAGGCATTGGTTTGAAACCCTGGCTAAGGAATGAACTATATAGCTGTCCAGTGGGGTGTCTTATTGAGGATCTGGAGAAAGAGGGAGAAATCAGCCCCAGACTTACTGTGATCTCTGTATGCTTTTAAGGGAAATTGTACTTTACTGTATTTGTGTACTTGTCATCCTCCTATTGTGTATGTCCCTCACTCTTGCCAGTGGTGAGAATTGAGGTTCCTTGATTACTGGATCAATGTAGGGGAATCACAGCTTACATAGAATGATTTTCTTATTATCTTAGCTACATGTTGGTCAAAGGCCAGATTGCTGTCTACTTATGTTCCAAGATCCCTTACTACTGGATTAACTCTTAGGAGCATTTTATTGATGGAGTAATTAACTTGCATTGACTGTTTCCCAAAGGGAATTATAATGCATTTTTTTTTTGGCATTGAGTTTTAGGTCATGGCTTTGGCACCGGTCATTTGTCTGCATTAAACCTACTTGCAAGATGTTTGTACCTTGGGGAGAATCTATAATAGCTTTCAATTTACAGTCATCTGCAGACTTGGTGAGCCAGTCACCTTTAACACTAACCTTGACTTCCAAGAAGTGTGTATGGAAGAGATTCGTGTAAAGCTGCTGAAGTAGGAGGCACTGCTTGGGTGTGACTTTAGGGAACTGCCCCAGTCAGGGAAAAGCAGTTACAATTTCTCTTCCACTCAGGAAGAGAGATGAGTGGATGCATCTGTGTGTCTTGTAACACTTTGTGCATCTTTCATGTTTCATGTTATGCGAGTTATATGTGGAGGCAAGTAGGAGAGACTTAGCAAGGGTTACTCATTAAAGCAGTTTTTCAAATGCTTTATTATTTTCTTACTGCAAACCATAGATGACTTATCTCAGACCTAAATGCCAGGGGGTATCTAACCTTATGTAAGCACTGTAAAATGTATGCAGGTTTTACTGAGGCATGGGATTTAGAAAATAGGTACTATGTCAAAATGTAAGATACATATCTTAAGAAAAGGGTCACATGAGATATGAACACAGTTGTATCCTACTGTCATTAACATTGTAGGTTGTGCTGATTATTTTTCTAACAAACAAGTTTGTTTAGAACTTACTATTCATTTGAGAGTCTAGTATAGTAAAAGGAATCCAAGTACTTAGTGGTGAACATATCTTTCCAGAAGTAAAAGTTCTGAGACACAATGAGGTACAAATTGACAAATTTACTTTCCTAAAAAGTAGAGTAGAAGGTGGTGGAATTATAACCTGAGTGTTGCATAGTGCTCAAGGGGTATTATCTAATCCTCTACTTAAAGAACTGCCTTTGGGGGATGTAATTCAATCTAAATTGAACACAGACTTTGATGATGTTCTAAGCACTAATTCTAACAAACTAAGTTCAATGGCCTCTGGTACAGAGTGGGTTTTGCAGGAAGATGAACTGGAAATAACAAACAGCTAATTATAATTTATCAGGAAAGAAGAGAAGAAGAACATTAGGAGTCTTGAGTAATACAGTTGACAGCATTACTGTCTCAACAAGCAATACCACTGGTCAGAAGACAGAGAAAGGAGATAATGTGAATATTCCCCTTAGATGTAACCAAATCCTACTTAATGGTGATTCTTTGGTTAAACATATTAAAACATATTACCTAGAATACATAGGGACATTATTACTATTATCACCTTATCAGGTGGCAGAATGAAGGATATACTGCACACTGTACAAAGAATTTTTGCTAGCAAATAGAGATATGATATGGTATTTGGTGACTGGGGAACACATGATGTCAGTGGAATAAATGAATTAGAATTTGAAAGTGTTGTAAAAGGAATTACAAACCTTAGCAAGACAGTGGGATTTAAACCATCAATACTGGATTGCATTCCCTCAGTAAGATGTAATCAGACATTAAAGAAAGTAACTTGTTAATTTACCAGCTGTATTAGGAGGGAACAATTGGTCATATCCCTAAGGGGAATAGTAGTACAGGAAAGGATGGTTGATCAATGTGGATATTTTGGTTCAGACAAGTTATACCTTAGTCATACATAGAACAGGTTCCTAATGGGTAAACTAACCAAGCTGGTGAAAAAAATGAGACAAACGTAGGATGCCCCAGTATGTAGGGACAGTTGTGTAATCAATAAATGTTTGACCTTGGAAGCAAGAGTGCAAAGGTTGAAGTATGATGTGGCATTGCTCATTGAAACTTGGTAGTTTAGGATTAATAGACCTTTGGTTATACTGTTTATCATAACTATATAAATGGTAGGGAGGGATGACTCAGCATATATAAAAACACATTGCATTCATATTTCATTCATAATATTAAGGAAAATGAATCCCTAAGTGTAAATGTTCAATGGAAGAATAATAATACAAAGAATGGACTATTTTATCACCCTTCTAATCACAACAAAACAGAACTAGAGACATTCTATAAACTGTTATCATAGTACTTTCAAAACAAATTTGATATAACTACAGGTAGTTTTAATTAGCCTAATACTGGATGGAGATCCACATTTACTTTTCCTGGTGTTTTGGGAGAGTTGGTGTGGTTAAGTAAAATGAATGGATATTCTCAAATAGTTATGGAACTATCTAGAAAAGGCAGCCTGTGCATAAGGGAAACATCAGTGTTGTGTATTGCTGCTTAGAACCTGCACTTTTGAATTCTGACTATCTTTGGCTTACTTGGGAAGTAAAAAAGAAACTGTTTAAGGGATCAGAAGAATCCCCAGGTCCAGTGAAAGCCTTATGTAGGGCAGATTACTCTGAAATAAATAAATGACTGGAAATGGGAAGAAACTATATGGTCTGTGCAAATCGTTGATTGTTGATGGATGTTCTATACGTTTATTGGTGATCCACCTAAGAACCAAGCACCCTCACTTCTACCTAACTCACAGAAACCTACCAGTGATGGAAAAGTGGCAAGCCCCTTTGAAAGCTTGAAGAGGGAGAAACTACCTATGGGGGGGGGGATTTTAAACAAAGACCCTGTAAAGACTGGTAGAGAAGAGTGAAGGCTGCCAGCCTAGCCAAATAGAATTTGATACACAATTCTATTATTTGTAAATACTGTGAATGTTGAACTGAAAACAATGTGGCAACATTGCCATCTGCTGTAAAGAAAGCTAAGTCAAGCAATTCTTGTTGGTCCTTTGAAATTAAAATTATTTCATCACTGCCTTTGATGTTTTACAAGTGGAATGTCCTTTATTGTTCTAAGTGTAAAAGAATGTAAATGCAGTTAATGTGTAGCCTGGGAAACCCAGGAAGGGTGAAAAAGATGATGTAATGTTTATCAGAACTGGAGCTTCAATTTATACAGTGAGAACCAGAGATTATTAAGCATTTTTGTCTTGATATTCAAACTACAGCACTGCCTGCTCTCTTAAGTAAGTTATCTTAGAAGTGTGTTTTCTTGTAGAAATAGCTAGGACTATAAATATTAGAGTAGGTGTGTTTCTGTTATGTCAGAACTGTACTACTGAATTATTTTAAGTTTTTGTGTGATCTCTGAACTCTTGAATGGCACTATGGTGCAGTAGTATTGTCTTGTGTGTTTAGTATTTATTATTAAACATTTTAAAACACTTTCAACTGTGGCTGGTTTATGCAGAGATAAATTAAGCTCTAGAGTACATTGCATGCTTATAAGTGATCCTGTAATAAGCCCTTCCAATAAGCCTTGATTGCTTAGTTACACTACTATTGGATATTAATATTGCTCAGTAATAATTGTACACCCTTTTAAGGGCCTTTTAGTAGCTGATAAATATTAGCTAATGGTGGCAGTAATTACTACCGTATAGTCTGGGTAAATGGGCACAGCTGGAGAATCTGTGTCAACCTTTCCCAGGAGTGTCTGTGAAGTTGTATAAATACTTATCTCTAAGAATGTGTGTGTGTGTGTGTGTGTGTGTGTGTGTGTGTGTGTGTGTGTGTGTGTGTGTGTGTGTGTGTGTGTGTGTGTGTGTGTGTGTGTGTGTGTGTGTGTGTGTGTGTGTGTGTGTGTGTGTGCGTATGTCAGCTACTTGGGCAGGGACACGAAGTTAGGCTGAGATCTAGACCCTATAGCTGTGCCAGTGGGGAGTCTTATTGGGGACGTGGGGAGCAAGGGAGTGCCCAGCTCTGGACTGAATGTGATCTCTGTGTGCTCTTAAGGGAAATTGCACTTTACTGTGTGTATTCGTTAATCTTTCCTCTTATAAGAGACACCCTCTCTGGTGTTAGTGGTGAGGATTGAGGCTCCTTGATTGGTGGGCCAGGGCACGGGCATCACATGTGGTGGCAGTGGTGGGATATCCACATCACATATTAAGTAGTTGGCAAATACTAACTGGCTTGTAGTGGTGTGGGTAGAGTGAATTCTGTAGCTAATGTACAGTGATCTCTGAAGGTGTTTTGTACTCTAAATCAGCCACACTGTGAACACTCAGAGTTCAGATCACAACTGTTTTATTTCTTTTGTTAGCTTAGTTAGTTAGGGTGAGTAGGCAGCATGTCAGCAGAGGAGTATGGAAAGCTAACAAGGAGCCAGCTGGTGGAGATGTGCCAGACTAGGGGACTGGTGCATGGAAACCTGACTAAGGCAGACCTGATTGCAGCCTTGGTTACAGCTGCATCAGAAAACAGCATACAGGAGGACAATCAGACTGGCAGAGGAGATACAATATCCTCGGAGAATGGACAGCTCAACCTTTCTGCAAGGGACAATCAGACTGGCAGTGGAGATACAATATCCTTGGAGAATGGACAGCTCAACCTTTCTGCAGTGGACTTAAAAATCCAGTTGGAGCTAAAGATACATGAGTTGGAGGCCAGGCATTTGGAGATAGAAGCCGAAGAAATGGAGCATCAGGGAGGCATGAAAGAGAAATGCTGACTCTTCGCCAGAGTCACGGAGGTAATGGGGAAGGGAGTAACTAGAACCCAGAAGCACAACAGGTCAGTAAATTTATTCCGCAATTAAAAGGGGGATAATTTTGATAGTTTCATTCATATGTTTGAGAGGGTATGTAAACAGTATAATGTTGACCAAAGGCTCTGGGTACGGTTCCTGACCCCCTTACTCCATGGGAAAGCTGTAACTTTTTTGTCAAAAATGCCTGACTCTGTCTGTTTTGATTATACTGCTGTAAAAATGTCTTTTAGAATGTTTTAAGCTAACACCTGAAATGTATAGGAAAAAGTTCCATGAGAGAGAAGCAAGGCAGATGAAAGTGTGTGTGAATATGTTGCTGAACTGAGCACTTATTTTCATAGCTGGGTGAGTGGATGTCAGGTCACCACTTCTGAAGGGCTGGCAGATCTTTTGGTGAGGGAACAAGCCCTTAGCACTTTGCCTGAGGACATGAGGATATGGTTAGCTGATAGACAATATGCTACTTCAGATGAGTTGGGGAAGAAGGGAGACCTATACCTGGCCAGCAGGGCAGCCCTGCACAGGAAGGGGACCCCCAGTACTGCTCATGGGTCTAAAGGAACCCATGGTGGGCAGCACAGACTGCCCCAACAGAATTTGCCAGTAGCAGGGGAAGCCACTAGTCCAGGTACATGTCCAGGAGCTAGGGTTAAATGTTTTGAATGCAACCAGTAGGGCCATGTGGCATACAGGTGTCCATGGAAGCAAGGTGGGTAACCAAAGTTGAGGGAGCCAGTAAGTGGGAAAGACAAAATGCCAATAGTAGGTTGTCTTGAGACAACAGGGGTACTAAACTACCATCCTGCAGATGTCCTGAGAGAGAAGGATTTGGATGAGGCAGTACCATGTACTAATGCAGTTACATGCAGTCAGGCTAGGAAACAAGCATGTGGGTCTGGTAGCCTGTGGGAGACTCAGACAGACTGCATACTTGCAGCCATTCCTGGCTGCTAGTATGCAGCCAGTCCTGGCTGCATACTTGCAGCCAGGACTGGTGAGGTGGTTATTTCAGGGAATGAGCTACACTGTAGCAGTGAGACTGAAGGTGAGCCACAGCTGCTTGTGGGTATTGATGGTCCCTTGGACAGAGTGAATGCAAAGGTAGAGGTGAGTAGTAGTACCCAGGCTGACAGTGAAGCACCACTGTCAGGGGATGCCAGACTTCCTGCAGAAGGGGAGCTGGGAAGGGTTACAAAACGAGAGTTGAAACAGGCTCAGCTCTCAGACCCTACATTGCAAGGCCTGAGGCAGGCAGCTAGGGAGTCACCTGATTCTCAAGGAAAGGGGGAATCTGTATACTGGGACAAAGGGTTACTATACAGAGAGTGGACCCCTGAGGGAGGTCTAGAAGGTGAGAGAGTACAGCAGTTGGTATTGCCTAGAGCCTACTGACTGGTGCTTCTAGCCATAGCCCATAATATTCCCTTTGCAAGTCATATGGGTATAAAACATACAAAGGGGCATATTATGCAGAACTTCTATTGGCCTGGAATTTCCAGAGATGTAACAGGGTACTGCAGGACCTGTGAGCAGTGCCAAAAGGTAGGCAAGGCAGGAGACAAGGTGAGAGCTCCTTTGATGCCTTTGCCTGTGATTGAAGAGCCATTTCAGAGGGGAAATATGGATATTGTGGGTCCTCTGAGTACCCCAAGTTCCACAGGGAAAAAGTATATCCTAGTGGTAGTGGATTATGCTACACGATACCCTGAGGCGGTGGCTTTGTCCTCCATTGAGGCAGAAAAGGTGGCAAATACTTTGTTAGAGATTTTCAGCAGGGTAGGTTTCCCAAAAGAAATACTGTCTGACAGAGGTGCCGACTTCATGTCAGACCTGCTGGCTTGTCTGTGGGAGTCCTGTGGGGTGAAGCACATGAAGACTACCCCTACCATTCCCAGACTAATGGTCTTGTTGAGAGGTTAAACTCTACAATCAAGTCCATGCTACGGGCATTTGCAGATCAGTTCAAGAGGGAGTGGGACAAATATTTTCCCCATCTATTGTTTTCTTACCGAGAGGTTCCCCAGGAATTCACAGGTTTTTCACCCTTTGACTTGCTGTATGGGCATAGGGTGAGGGGACCTCTAGATTTAATTTGAGATGATTGGAAAGGTAAGTGTGAGTCTCACAAGGAGTCTGTTGTGGCATATGTCCTAAGCCTCAGGACAAGGCTCAGGGAACTCATGGGTTTGGCCCAGGAGAACCTAGCAGAAGCCCAACAACAGAAAAAGGTGTGTTATGACAGGAATGCTCGAGCTAGAGAGTATGCTGTGGGGCAGCAAGTAATGGTTCTCATTCCTGTCAGACACAACAAGCTTCAAGCAGCTTGGGAGGGTCCCTACAAGGTGGTAAGAAAGGTAAGTGATGTTAACTACATGGTGGAACTGCTAGGCAGATGGCAGGGGCACAAATTGTACCATGTTAACATGATGAAACCTTACCATGATAGGGAGGCCCTTGTGCTGAGCATTTGCAGTGGATTGCAGGAGGAGTCTGAGGGAGATCTGGTGACTGATCTCTTAAGGGAGGCCCGGACTGACACCTCGGTGGAAGAGGTAGCAATGTCCCCAGCAGCTATCTTCTACCCAGGTTCAAGAAATCTGAGCAGTGTTGCAGGAATTTGGGGACATGTTCACTGGGAAACCAGGGTGCACCCACCTGGTGCAATACAGGACCCCAAAGGCCTATTAGGTAGACCCCTTGTAGGGTGCCTGAGAGAGTCAGACAGACTCTGAGGGAAGAGGTACAGGAGATGTTGGAACTAGGGGTGATTCAAGAGTCCAACAGTCCCTGGGCCTCCCCAGTGGTGCTGGTGCCAAAGAAGGATGGCAGCACCAGGTTCTGTGTGGACTACAGGAAATTAAGTAGTCACACAGTGATGGATACTTACCCCATGCCTAGAACAGATGCAGCCCTAGAGCAGCTGAATGGGGCTAAATATCTTACAACCATTAATCTTACCAAGGGTTACTGGCAGGTGCCCTTGACTCCCAGTGCTAGAGAGAAGTCAGCCTTTGTGACTCCTTTTGGCTTGTATGAGTTCACAAAGATGCCCTTTGGGATGAAGAATGCCCCATCAACTTTCCAGATGCTGGTATATAATATCCTAGCAGGAACAGGAGGGTTTGCCCTTGCTTACCTAGATGATATTGCCATCTACAGGCATTCCTGGCCAGAGCACCTTCAGCATGTCAGGGAGGTGCTGGGAAGATTACAGAGGGCAGGGTTGACCATTAAGCCAAGCAAATGTCAGGTGGGTATGGCAGAGGTCTCCTACCTAGGACATAGAGTGGGGAGTGGTAAGATAAGGCCAGAACCTGCCAAAGTAGAAGCCATTCAGGAATGGCTTGCACCTGTTACTAAAAAGCAGGTGAGGGCCTTTTTAGGGACAGCAGGGTACTACAGAAAGTTTTTCCCAAGTTATAGTACCATAGCTGCTCCCCTCACAGATATAACAAGGAAGAACAGGCCAGATAAAGTAGTGTGGACCCCAGCATGTGAGGAGGCATTCCAAAAGCTTAAAGAAGCTTTGGGAGGACCCCCTGTGTTAGCCAGTCCAGATTACAGCAAATAATTTGTTGTGCAAGTGGATGCTTCGAACCATGGGGTGGGGGCTGTACTTAGCCAGATTTCTTCAGAGAGGGAAAAGCACCCAGTAGTTTATTTCAGTCATAGGCTCCAACCCAGGGAGGAATGCTATGCAGCTGTAGAAAAAGAATGTCTAGCCATAGTGTGGGCACTGCAGAAACTTCAGCCTTATCTGTATGGAAGAAAATTCACTGTAATGACAGATCACAACCCCCTAATATGGTTATACAGAGCCAGCCAGCAAAATGCCAAGTTGCTAAGATGGAGCCTGGGGTTGCAAGCATATGATATGTTAGTGCAGCACTGCAGTGGGAGTAGCAATGCCAATGCAGATGGGCTCTCAAGACAGGGAATGGGGTGAGGTACACTCAGATAGCCCTAACCCTCTCAAGTGGCGTTTCTCAAGGTTCACTTGAAAAACTAGCTTGAGTTCTCCAGGTGGGGAGAAATGTGAAGACTGGCAGAGAAGGGTGAAGGTTGCCAGCCTAGCCAAATAGAATTTGATACATAATTATATTATTTGTAAATACTGTGAATGTTGAACTTAAAGCAATGTGGCAACATTGCCATCTGCTGTAAAGAAAGCTAAGTCAAGCAATTCTTGTTGGTCCTTTGAAATTAAAATTATTTCATCACTGCCTTTGATGTTTTACAAGTCGGCTCCAGTCCGGCTAGAGGAAGGCTTTCTGCCTATTGTTTTAAGGCTAAAGTTAATGACCAGAATTTACATGTGGAATGTCCTTTATTGCTCTAAGTGCAAAAGAATGGAAATACAGTTAATGTGTAGCCTGGGAACTCCAGGAAGGGTGAAAAAGATGATGTAATATTTATCAGAAATGGAGTTTCAATTTAAACAGTGAAAACCAGAGATTATTAAGCATGTTTGTCTTGATATCCAACCTACAGCACTGCCTGCTCTCTTAAATAAGTTATCTAAGAAGTGTGTTTTCTTGTAGAAATAGCTAGGACTATAAAGATTAGAATAGGAGTTTTTCTGTTATGTCAGAACTGTACTACTGAATTATTTTAAGTTTCTGTGTGATCTCTGAACTCTTGAATGGCACTGTGGTGTAGTAGTATTGTCTTGTGGTTTTAGTATTTATTATTGAATATTTTTAAACACTTTCAACTGTGGCTGGTTTATGCAGAGATAAATTAAGCTCTAGAGTACATTGCATGCTTATAAGTGATCCTGTAATAAGCCCTTCCAATAAGCCTTGATTGCTTAGTTACACTACTATTGGATATTAATATTGCACAGTAATAACTGTACACCCTTTTAAGGGCCTTCTAGTAGCTGATAAATATTAGCTGGTGGTGGCAGAAATTACTACCGTATAGTCTGGGTAAAGGGGCACAGCTGGAGAATCTGTGTCAGCTTTTCCCAGGAGTGTCTGTGAAGTTGTATAAATACTTATCTCTAAGTGTGTGTGTGTGTGTGTGTGTGTGTGTGTGTGTGTGTGTGTGTGTGTGAGTGTGTGTGTCAGCTACGTAGGCAGGGACATGAAGCACTGGTTGGACAGAGAGGGTACTAGAGGTTTTAGCTTGCCAGCTAGGCTGAGATCTATACCCTATAGCTGTGCCAGTGGGGAGTCTTATTGGGGACCTGGGGAACAAGGGAACAACCATCCCCAGAATGACTGTGATCTCTGTGTGCTCTTAAGGGAAATTGCACTTTACTGTGTGTATTCGGTATCCTATCCTCTCAAATGAGACACCCCCTCTAGTGTTAGTGGTGAGGATTGAGGCTCCGTGATTGCTAGGCCAGGGCACGGGTGTCACAGACCCAATAAAACATTATAAGAAACTCTTGCACTCATCTCACAGTAAGTACAAGAAACAAGCTTGAACATCTAAGGCAGTTTGAAACAGATGGGTTTAAATATATTAGTGAAATTATAGTCCTGTTATTGAATTGAAGCTTTTGGTTAAGATATTTTTGGACAAATTCATGATGATGGTCCAGGGCTAAATGAAGTCTTCTTGATAACAAACCACAGTCTGAAAAAAAACACAGTATTCTAGATAAGGTGTTGAGGACTATCAAACCCTGAACAGCAGCTGAACCTGGTGGTCTAAATTTTTTTTTCAGATAAGTGCTACAGATAGTATTTCAGTTGTTTAACTTTGTTCCAAGCATCTCTAAAAGCTGATTATGTTTCAGATATCTGGAGGAATGCTAACATGTTTCTACTTCTGAAGTGGGAGATATCTAATCAGTAGACAACTACAGACCAATACATGAATTAATATAAATTAAATTATCACTAAATATAGACTTGTACCAACATGATTTTACTGACAACTGTTCCTTTATAATTAATTTATTTAACTTTTACCACCATATTTTCGAGGCTCTTGCATATGTTATTCCCTATTAATGTGATCTATTTGGACCTGGCAATGGCATTTGACACAGTTTCTCACAGTAAGAAGTGCTCACATGTAACCTACCCAAACCTCAAAGGCCTCTCAGGAGCAGTCATCAGAAACTTTGCATGCACACAGACAAGACAATTCCCATCACAACACATAAAGCCATATCTCATTTTGTCTCAACCACCAAGCCCATAAGACAAAACACTTTGTGACCCAATATTCTGGTCATAGGAGACACTGTTGTGAGACACATTGATGTCCCTCTTACCATGCTGGAAAAGGGGATGGTTACAGTTAATTGCTTGTCAGGAGCCAGGGTTCACCAGATCATACAAGCACTAAGGTCACTTACCCCTAACTACCAGTATGACTCGGTCATAGTCCATGTGGGCATGAATGACGTGAGACTTACTTATTTGGACTATGTGAAAAGAGACATGATTGAGCTCTCAGAATATGTGTCACAGGCAGGTATGAACCCAGCATTGATCAGCATTTTACCATCTCCAAGGATGATGTAATAATAGCAGCAGAAAATGAACTTTAACAATTGTCTTAGCTACTGGTGTCATTCTAAAGGGGTCCAATACTTGTTAGCCTGGGAGAACATTTTTGACAGGCCACACTGCTTTGCCAGGGATGATCTTCATATGTCACTTCTAGGCTTTTGTATGTTGGCCAAAATATTATCCCCCCATAGTGACTTGTTTAGGCATTACCAAATAGACAAACCTTCCAACATAACGAAAGCTAGTCAGCTAGTCAGGACAAGTTAAAGATGTTACTGCTCAATGCTAGGAGCCTCAACACGAAACTGCATACCTTGGAAGCTCTCCTCACCCTGGAGAATGCTGATGTCTGTATAGTTACTGAAACATGGTTCAAAGCCATGGAAAGCACTCTGGCAGTGCGTGGCTATAATGCCTTTCATACATTCCGACCACCAACTGAACATGAAAGAGCTAAAGGCAGAGGTGTATCTATCTACATACAGGATAAGCACACCTCAAGGCTGGTCAGACAATATGACGTGCTTGAGCTACTTCATGTGCAACTAACCATGGGAAAAAAATCCATTACCATATTCTTGCTAGCTACAGGTCACCCAGCATGAACCAAAAAACCCATGCATCATTCCTGAAGTTACTAGAATCACTCACCATCCAACCCAATACCATACTCATGGGTGATTTTAACTGCCCCTCCATTAATTGGGAGGCATACATGACCACTAAGATGCAGGCCCAAAGATTTCTTGACTTTGTAAATTCAAATGCCCTGGAGCAGCTAGTCTTCACTCCCACTAGGGGAAAAAACATCCTAGATCTGGTACTCACAAATATGGGAGAGTACTGCACACCCCATGTGATGTCCTCACTGGTAAGATCATATCACAAAGCAGTTTCTCTTGAAATAAAGGTAAAACTAGTCCCAAAAACTTAAATAACTTCTCTAAGGTAAATTATCCTTTATTAAGGGACTGTATAACTAGTTTCCAAACTCCTCCAAATCCTGAAAACACAAAAACCTATGCAGAGGCATAGACAAAAGTCCTGTATGACAATATAAGCAAGTGAACAGAACAGCTGTAAGAGAGTGAAATAAAACAAAGTCAAACTGCAAAAACAAGCCACCCTGGTGGACTCCTGGTATTAATAGGTTGTACAATGAAAGAAAGAAAATCCTGTTGAGAAGTAAGAGGGAATGTGCACAACAGAGCAAAATGTCACTCAGTAGTCTAATCAAGCAAATCAGGGAACTAGCCAAGTCTCTGAAAGCAGACTTTGAGGTAAAAATAGCCTCCAAAGTTAAGGTTAACCATAAGGCATTTTTCAGTTACATCCACAGTCATAAGGACAACACCCAACAATGTGCAGAATTAGTTGCAGATGGCATCACCTATACTCAGCCAAAAGATATAGCAAATCTGCTGGCTGACAAATTCAGCTCAAATTTCACCTCCCCATCATCCTCAGTTCTCCCCCAAGAAATATCCTCCACTACTCCACCACCACCAATTATCACCAAAGAACAGGTTACCACTGTGCTCTCTAAAGCTATAAACATGGCTTTAGTGGGGCCTGACAATATACCAGGTTGCCTCTTAAACAATTTAAACCAGGAATTATCATGCCCATTAGGTCTCTATTTAACCACAGCCTCCAGACAGGCTTTCTCCAAGTAGAATGAATGACAGCAACAGTCATCCCTCTGCATAACAGGGACCTTCTACTGACCCAGGAAATTGCAGACCCATAAGTTTGACTAGTGTTGTATGTAAGGCCGTGAAAAGAATAATCATGAACCTGATAAATAATGACAAAGGAAACCTCCAAACACTGGATCCAACCCAATTCAGCTTTGTCGAGGGCAGGTTATGCCTACTGAATCTGGTGGATTTCTTTCAAAACGTCACTAAGGCCATGGATGACAGTAAGTCAGTTCATACTGCCTACTTCGACCTGCCCAAGGCATTTGACACAATTCCCCAGGCAGGTATTATAAACAAACTCAGAAAACTGGGCATAAATCCCTATGTCACTAGATGGATAGCCAAATGGCTTATTGACAGAACACCTGGTTAAAGTGTAGGAATCCAGATCAAACAAGAGGGCAGTTATTAGTGGTGTGCCACAGGGCTCACTGCTGGGACCACTACTGTTCAGAATATACTTCTCTGAAGTCAAGGTTAATGTGGAAGGCCTCTGGATGACAAAGTCTGCCAATGACTGTAAGCTGGGGGCAATCATTGAATCACCCAGTGATGTAGATACCCTTCAGAAAGTTCTAGATCAGACAAATAATTGGTGCCTCAAACTAAATGCAAAAAAATGTATTAGTGTACCCTTTAGGAAGTCAAATACCCCTTGCAAATTACAGCATCAATAGCAGACTCCTAAGAGTAGACTCAGTGGAGCGAGTTCTAGGTACACAGGTGGTAGCCTGAATTTTGACCTCTGTGTGTCCACAATGGTGAGGAAGTCCTTCTATGTGGCACAACTTATAAGTAAAGGTATGGCATCCAGATCCAAGAAAATTACAGTCCTGCTGTACCCAGCTCTTATTAGACCAATAATCGAGTACAATGCGCCATTTTGCATGTACTTGACTAGGCACTTACAGCAGCTGGAGCAACCTCAGAGGTTCCTCATAAAGAAAATACAGGATGTAAACAATATGTCCTATGTGGATAGACTAAAAGCCCTATCCCTTTACTCCCTCTCCTACTGACTATTAAGGGGTGACCTATGCATGACCTACAACACACTCAGAAATCCATCCCCAGTGGAGCTGCAACATATCCACAAGTCATACAGCACAAGGGTCACCTGGTGTAGGAATCTAAACTTAGTCACCAGCTCAAACAAAACACATGCTGGAGAGACAGATATGTGTTTCAGAAATGGATTGGTAATTGCAAACATCTAGGGTAGTTATGGACAAGGGGAATCTGTAAGATACTCATGGCATAGGCACAAATCCATGTCATCCATATACTGGGTAAAATCAGATTATATTGGCTAGGGGTCTTAAGCCATTAGCCTAGTAATCTGCTATAAACCTATGAAGACCTTGAGGTTACTGGCTAAGTACCAAGTTGATGGGTACATTGGTAGGTGGCTATTGAAGTAGCTATGAAACAAAAAGTTCTGAGTCAAAATTGAAGATTTCCTTTCTGAACTTACCAGCATTAGTGCTGGTGTCCCTCAGGGATCTGTTTTAGGGAATGATTTGTTTACTGCCTTCAAGTCTGGTTCAGCTCTAACAGATGGGATTGGGGGCAGTAAATGTGCAGATGACATGAAAGTTGGCTCAGTGGTCACCAATGCAGCTGGCCACTTAATATGCAAAATTTTCTGAAAAGGTTATACGTCTGGTCTATGTCTTATTCTATGGAGTTTAACACTAAGTAATCTAAAGTTGTACACTTTGATAGTCAAACTAAAGGTTGCATATGTGCTGTTAATGATAACATCTTGGACAGTGTTGACCAAATAAGAGGCCTTGGTTTCATTATTGATAAGAATTTATCCTATGGTGTACATTACTTGGAAGAGTATAGGAAAAGCTATCTTTAACTTAAACTAATATTAATGATTACCTGTAGTACGAATTCTGAGGCATTTTTCCCAATTTATAAATCAGTCATTAGACCAGTTATTGAATAGTTTTTTGCACTCATTAGTACATACTAGACTATTGTTCTGTGAGGATCTTAACAAGCCTAGCATTACATGCCCATGGTAATTTTTATCCCTTAGCATATGCATTTATGCTCTCATTAATAGTCTTGAAAGAATTCAAAAAAGTTTTACTATGCAAATTTTCAACAAACATTTGATGCGCAAGGACAGACAGAAAAAACTTTCCTTGTTTACAATAAATTATAGACTGGTAAGAGGGGACAATCCTAATTTACAAGTGTACAAAAAGAAAAATCTCACAAAGCTAGACTTTCCACTGTGTGATTCCTTAAACTGCTTGTATCAGAGATGTCATGGGATTTATGCAAATTACCCTTTAAGGACATCAGGTGTTTCAGCTAAATGGCAATTCTGAATGTCCATGACATTTTCTTTT
Source organism: Protopterus annectens (assembly GCF_019279795.1). Lineage (NCBI taxonomy): Eukaryota > Metazoa > Chordata > Ceratodontiformes > Protopteridae > Protopterus > Protopterus annectens. The sequence continues at coordinate 1,387,910,274 of NC_056744.1, read as the reverse complement.
AAGTCTATTTATGGACAAAATCAGGCCAATAAAGCCAAACCCCGCTAGCTGTGAACATGCATGTTTCTGCCTTCTTACAGCATCATCAGCACAACAGTCTAAAAAGGTCTGTAGACTTAAAAGAAAAAGCCATGGACATTCAGAATTGCCATTTAGCTGAAACACTTGATGTCCTTAAAGGGTAATTTGCATATATCCCATGTCACCTATAATACAAGAGGTGTAAGGAATCACTCAGTGGAAAATCTAGCTTTGCTAGATTTTTCTTTTTGTGTTTTTTAACAGATTGCTTTTTCTGTGTGACCTTTTTACTCATTTTTTTGGTTTGCTAATTGGGATATATTGCAGTCACCCTAAGGTTTATGGATATCAGTGGGGTATGACAACCATGTATTTCCAAGTGTTAACCAAGCATTCCAGTTATGCTGTGTTGATGATGCTATAAGAAGGCAGAAACGTACATTTCTACAGCTAGTGGGGTTTGGCTTTATTGGCATGAATTTGTTCATCAATAGACTTAAAAGAAGATGTCATGGACATGCAGAATTGCCATTTAGCTGAAATACCTGATGTCCTTAAAGGGTAATTTGCATGTATCCCATGTCACCTCTAATACAAGAGGTTTAAGGAACCACACAGTGGAAAGTCTAGCTTTGCTAGATTTTTATTTTGGTGTTTTTTAACTGATTGTTTTTTCTGTGTGACTTTTTTTCTCATTGTTTTAATTTATAAGTGTAAACATAATGTCCTTTTAGGTATTACCATTGAGATTACCTTAAGTGCCTATCAACTTGAGATAAGGAATGCAAATAATTTTGTGGAGGTCACAGGATCAAAAACACCCTTCCTTAACAGGGCATTTCACATTACAATGGGAAATTTGTGGAACTCTTTATCCTTATGACTAAGAGAAAGGGGCACACTATCTGCTTTGAAGAAGGAACTCAGTGAGTGGTTGGATGTTTGGCCCAAGTCTAAAGGCTGGCAAACTCTTTGAAGTCCTTAAGTAGGCTCAGAATCGGAATCTGTTCATCATAAAACACTAAAAAATTGAGTGTTTCTTAGTGTGCTAATGCAGATTGACTCTGGTTTTCCTTCTAAAGACAGACATGCTTTAGTGTGCTAATTTGTTAAGAACCAAAAGAAATCTGATGTTACAAGTCTTCAATGTGATATGAAAATTCCTAGTCTTCTCAGTAAAGCAGGAATGGGTTATATTACCAAACATGGAAGATGAATGGAATAAAAGGACTGAATATGTATTAAAGAGTAATGAGTTAAGTGTCATTTAGTGTTCACATCAACATGAACGTTATTCTGTTTATGATTTGTTTGTTATCCTATATGTCTGTATTCTTTAGATAAGTTGTGTTATGTAAAGTAAGAAAAATTCCTTTTTGCACAGCCATTGGGAGAAATTCAATAACGCGATGTGCACCCAGCCGCAAAAAGTTTTAGATTCAATAAACTCAATGTAGTGCCATGCACTCAGTAGCAAATATGGTAAATTCTGTGGCATGCAAATTACAGCATAAGTAGCTGAATTGTATGCTAACAATGCAAACCAACATAGTGAAGCAATTCAACAAGCTGTAAAGCAACTGTGTACACTCTGTGCTTATGTTGCCTGTGTATCTTTTTGAATACAGCCACAGAATGGAGTCTACATGGAAATAAGAGCAAGTAAAAGTTATTAGATTTGTACAGAACTAACCTTAACATGTAACAGCAGACACATTATTATATTATTAGACAAGGTGGATGCTACAAAATTAGAGTAACAATAGCAACAATCCTTTTTAGTTGGCATGACATAAATGCAGCCTCACTCCCCTGCTCCCAAATTAAGACTATACTTGTAACTGATGTAGATAGATAAAAGTGTAAACCCCATGAAACAGACTATTCAAATTGTCATGTAGGCATATGCAGTATGTAGCTGACAGAATACAGTTAAATTTTATCAAAAACTGTACTCCTCTGTGCAGATATATAGCAAAGTAATATCTTCCCTTGTCTTTACATTGGGTACCCCTTCAGTTTCCTTGCCTACACAGTTACCAACCATGTAGATTGAGCGCTGTCAGCACAGTGAAGATGCAAATGAGGTCAAAACTCATTAGAATTGCTGAATCACAAAAAAATGTAACTGTGTGGAGATGCTCACGTCATGTAGGCACTTCCACAATGTTTATTTTCAATGGATGGCAACAACGAATGATGACATCAGGGGTGTGTATCAGGGTACACTTACAGAGGTGTACATGTTGGTCTGTGAATGGGTGAAAGTGCATTTAAGCAGTGCACAATTCACAAGTTCTGTTTCATCCTCTATTTTTTGTTAAAATGTGTCATTTCTGTCCTAAGTTATTTTTTAATTATTTTTTGCCATTGTTTGTGCAATACAGTGCTTAGCGTCACAATGGAGGAATGAATGGCAGGTTTCTCTGTGCTTGATGTAACTATTCCTCTGGCAGTATGTGTAGGGCTGGAGTCAAGATGGTCCTGGGTTCTAATACAGGGTGTGCAAACTTTAAATCAGTTTTTGTGCTCAGTGTTTGTGTGATATCATGTGAATGGAGGAAAGTAATAACAATATTGCCTGGGTTTACCTTACTTACGCATAGCTGCGTGCAGCGGCACAGAGTTGTACATCACACACTAATGAGCAGCAGCTGAGCTAACACACTGAGTTAAGCAGCTAGTGTGTTTCATAGGTGCTAATTACAGCATAAGCAGGTGATTTTCAGCACAGTGGAGCTATTCTACAAGCTGTAAAGCATTTATGTAGCCTCCATTCTGTATCTTCCTGATTACTTCATTACTATTGGAGAAGAGACAAGGAAACTTTAAAGGGGCACAATGCTTGGAGCTGCTGCAGCTTTGCTCCATATGTATGTGCTACAGGCTGAAGCCAATGCTGCGAGTGCTGGTGACAATAGGCCTAGGCCGAGAAGGAGAAGACTGTTCAGGACCAGGGTAACTTTTCAGATGCTACATGATCCACAGATTGTAGAGCACTACAAGGTGGACAGGGACACATTACAAGAACTGTGAGCTCTGCCACCTCAACTCAGAGCCAGAGCCAACCAAGGGGAAGCCATCCTAGTGGAAACTAAGATATGTTTAGCCCTTACAATCTTATCTACAGGTACCTTTCAAAGACCAACTGGGGACATGATGGCTGTATCACAGGCATCAATATCTAGGATCCTCCATCATTTCCTGGATGCTATGCTCATACATGCCAGTGAGCACATATGTCTTCCCCGTAGTTCTGAGGAGAAGGCCATCAATATGCAGCAGTTCTACCATGTAGTGCACTACCCTGAAATACTGGGTGCCATAGATTGTACTTATGTACATATTAAGGCACTACCTGGTGAGCAGGGTAGAATCTACATTAACCACAAGGGATACCACTCCATCAACTGCCAAATCATGTGTAATGCCCAGGGAATGATATTGAACATGTGTTCTGGCAACCCTGGAAGTTATCATGACTCCCATATTTGGTACACATCACAGCTATATCAGATGTTTGCTAAGGGGAACATTCCACAGGGCCATTTACTGGTGGATGCTGGCTATGCACTGGAACCGTGGTTGATGACACCCATCAGGAGTGCAGACAAACCTATGGAAGAACACCATAATGTGGCACACCCTCAAACCAGAAGCATCATGCACGCCTCCTAACCTATTTTCTCTCACATCACCTGCTGATGTCATCTACTATAGGTTCACCTGCACTCCTTTAAAAGTCAGATTTGTGCCATGGTGTTTGCATTAAGTATTATGTTCTGTAGTCAGTGCATCTAGATTGTTAGGGATTCTATTCTCACTGTACTGGTGTGTCTGTTAGATGTTGCTTGACATTACCAAAAGCATTTTGCACCAGCATGTGGGACACTTATTATGGCCTCAACAGACTATGCTGATGTCATCAGCTATAAACTGTTGTCTCACACACTCCAAGTCAGACTTGAGCTGTGGTGCTTGTGTAAAGTACTGTGTGATGTAGTCTCTGTACTTACATAGGTAGGGATTCTATTCTCAATGTAGTCAACTGTGTGTGTGTGTGTGAATGTCCAGTTAGCTGTGGCTTGATGTTACTGAGACCCTTTTACAAAAGCATGTGGGACACTTATTCTGGCCTTAATAGACCCTGCTGATGTCATCAGCTATATGATAGTTTTGTATCTGCAGTAATCCCAATAAGCCATGGTCAGACAGTGGGCTGGAGGCCTGGCAGATATGACCTCATCCTATACCACACAGATTACAGTGAAATGGCTTTTAATATATCCACATACATCATGGCATGGTTCATAGCCTCTGTGTTATGTTGATGAGAAAGGCCTGTGGTCTATCCAGCTACTGCATGTGTCTGCTGAGGGTAATGCAAAAGAGATCATTATGCTGTTACTGTTCTGATCAGTTTCACTACACTGCTGTCATACAATCCAAATATGCAAATATGATGGCTTGACTTATAATGTGCACCATATGTTTGTAATGGGAAATCCTTAAAGAGAGAAGTTAGAAATTAACAATACACATTGTAGTTTCTTACTTCACAACCTTCATAGGTGAAATAAGTATAAGGCTGTGATATTTTGATGCTATAAACTGTTGAACTTTTCATGGAGAATATACGTTCAAGGAACAATGACCATTTCAAGAACACAAATACAGATGTACTAAGCAATAAGTTACCTATGCACTGTGAGCATCAGACAGAAGGCATTTGTATCCTTGAATCCAAAAGATAGGAAACAGGGATATGGCACAGTTAACATCACTTGCAGATGATATTGAGGGAGTAGGGACATGGAGCCTAGGTTGACATTATGGATAGTTCTTACTACTGCTATGCAATGGAGAATATGCTTAATGATGCTGAGACCTATTTACCCTTATCTAACCTTAAACTTAATAATTTAATCAAAGACGTGCACGCTAGCCTATATGACTTGATGCTGACTGAAGTCATTGACAATGACTTATACACATACTTGATGGTAGACAAACCGTTGGTGCCCTCCTTCAGAGGTCTACCCAAAATTCATAAGAACACAACAAACCCACCGCTGCGACCTATAGTGTCCAGCCGTGGTTGGTTGACTGAACCTTCTTCCATATATTTAGACAAGGCGTTTAAACCCTTACTTCTTGAGGTTAAACATGTTTTAAGGGACACTACGGATTTTCTTGAGAAACTAGCCAATCATGGTCAGTCTTGTTCCTTTTGTAAGAATGATATATTGGTTACACTTGACGTGAAGTCTCTTTTTACTTCCATCCCGAATACTACTGGTATGGATCTTGTCAGGGCTATGTTGGTGGATTATAAATTATCTGAACGTGTAATTTTTAGATACATGTCACTTTTGGAGATCATTTTAGAAAATAATGTCCTTTGCTATCGAGACAATTATTTTCTACAAACTAAAGGGGTAGCAATGGGTACCCCTTGTGCCAACGCCTATGCCAATTTGGTGTTGGCACAATGGGAGAACTGTTTTGTTTTGAATGAAGATTCAGTTTTTGTTGACCATCTTGTATTTTATAACAGATTTGTAGATGATGTGTTTTTGTTATGGAGGGGAACTGTTGAACAGCTTTTGAGTTTCGTAGCATACCTCAATAGTACCACAGATTTCCTTAGTTTTGAATGTACTTATTCTTTTGACACCATTGATTTTTTGGATGTCAGAATAATCAATACCCATCAGGGCTTTGATACTGAACTTTATAGGAAGGAATGTTGGAGAAACAACCTGTTACACCGTGAGAGTATGCATCCTCGGCATATATACAACAATATTATTACCAATCAAATGGTTAGGATCTCCAAACTAACATCCCAGACGACAACTTATAATAAACACAAACAGACACTCACAAGGAACTTTTTATCTAGAGGGTACAATATGAGACATATATCCGAAGCCATTTCTTTGGGTGACTCACATAGATCATCTGATGGAGCACCTTTGATTAACAGAACATGTAGATACTCTCAGTCTGTTAAAAGGAGGACCCATGACAACCATAATAGGATTATTATTCCTTTCACCAATAGAAACAACAATATCCTAAATGTATTCAGAAAGCATTGGAGTATTCTAATGGCAGACGACACGATCAGTTCTTTGGTTGACACAAGACCTAGGGTGGCATACAGGAACATGCCCTCATTGAACAGGCTGTTAAGTTATGATCGTTGTCACTTTGATGCGCCTCAGACTAATAGAATAGGCACTTTTCCATGCTATACGTGCAATCAATGTAAATATGTATCTACTACTGACACTTTTACTCATCCTACAACCAACAAGAGGTACTCATTTAGACAACATGCCACTTGCAAGTCTTTGAGTCTAGTATATGTAGCAACGTGCAAAGCTTGCACGATGTTTTATGTGGGCATGACCACAAGGTCATTACGAGAGCGCATCAGAGAGCATGTTTATGCAATCAGCAAGTGTAACATTGTTAATGCACTTGCAAAACATACATCAGAACTAGGCAATACACATGGTTTTAGTTTTCAAGTGTTAGAACTGGTTCACACAGGGAAGAGGCTAGGTAACATAAAAAATAGGATTGAGGAAAGGGAGAGCCACTGGATAATGAGGTTACAAGCCCATAGGTTTGGGCTTAATGAGAAGTTATCTATTAAGCCTTTCCTAACTTCCAGGTCCTTAAAGCACTAACATTAATTAAGCTTTTAATTGTTTTATTGAATGTTGTGATGTCACTATCTATTTTTTGTATAAAGGGAGGGGGGTCTTATACTGCATTTATATCTGATGAAGCGTTGAGAAGCAACGCGAAAGCGCTTATACCACTGCAGTCTATTTATCTGTTGTTAAATAAAGCGTGGACTTTTGGTTTTATCTGAAGACTTTGGAGTTTTATTCATTTGGCTTACATGGTGCACTCTTTATTGTTATTTTTACTTGGTTCACTTGGATTCACTAAGAGTGCTTTGCCTGGCGGTATTGTTTTATTTGTTGTTATTTACAGCTTGTTGAACTTTTCTGCTAGCAAACTTTGTTGTACCAAGACCGTTCTGGCTATCAGACTGTCGTTGTTATTAAACTGTTGCTTGCTGCCTTTTTTATTAGTAGACTGTTTTTACACTCAGACCTTGCTGGCTACCAACATTTCTTTTGTTCTTAAATCATTTTTTTTATTAATTCTGTGCTCTCAAGATAAATCTTGCTATATCCTAGTACCATTGTTGCTAGTTTGCTCACATTTGGAATTAGCTTCCTGATCATTGTTTTCTGGTTATTTGATTAATTTGCCCCATATTTCTGCTATCCTATCTTACTATTTAAACCAGACACAACTATAACCTGCCCCCAGATTTACTAACCTTCCTTGCAGCACTAGCTTAGTCCTGCATGGAAGCAGCTGTTTAGGAGCAGGATGGCAGCGCACCATGCATATTAATGAAGGCGTGCTGCCTGAGCTCCTAATCTTGCATGTAAGAGTGCAGGGGGCGTGTCTGAGAACAGAACTCTCAGAATATACACCCTCCCCCCGCAATGAAGAACAGCAGAAAGGCCAAAGGAATGAGTGAGACTGCTCATAGGTGTCCGCATATCCCCAGCAACATTCCCCCAAGTGTACAACAGCAATAGTAAATACAAATCAAATAAACAAACCTTTTATTTTTTTAGTTAAGAATCCGATTAAAGCTAACCGTAGGTGCGCCAGTGTACCCATCGCTTAGCTACAGTTAATGCAGCTTAAATGTCTGAAGAGGATAACAAGGAAGATATATGCAAATGAAGCAATATAGCAATAGTGTAGTGGGCAGAGCATTCGCCGTATGAGCAGGCATTTCCAGTTCGAGTCCCACTGCAGCACATTCCATTTTCCATGGCAAATCACATTATGACCAATATTTTAGTTGCATAACCCACAAAATAACATATATTTGTGAATTGGAGTTCTGCATTAAATGCATGTGTGAGGTGTCAGTGTCATAATGTTGCAAAGTCCCCAGATAAGCACATGTGCCCCATACAGTATATGTACACAGGAATCATAGATACAAATGGAAGGTAAAATGTGTAATGAATGACAACTCCATACAGCTTCCAAATCCCCCACCTTTCCAAGAACCATTAGATATTACTGTCTAAATCAGTGCAATTGTAAGTAGCAGTAAGCACTAGTAAGCATGTGTAAGCACCAATAAGTAGTAGTAAGCATATTTAAGCACTAGTAAGCGAGTTTAAGCCCGTTTGCGTGGGGGTAAGCAGTGTGCACACAGGTTAAGCAATTTTGAAGCTAACTATCTGTAAGCATATTTAACTGGAGGTTAGCATTGCTTACCCTCACGCAAACCTGCTTACAGCTGTGCAAAAGTGCTTAATCACTCTGTATCCAACAGTCCTTGAACTGCCCAGCAACAAAATAAACAGCCTTGTAGGTCTTGAACCCAGGACCCCATACGCTATAGTCACAGTAGTTAACCACCAAGCCATCACAGCAGTACAGAAGAATGAGGTATTACCAAACAAGTCCTCACTATAGTAAAATCAAACTGAACCTGTGAAAGGAATCAGTATACAGTCATATGTTCTATAACCCACTACATAACATAAATATGTGAACTGGAGTACAGCAGTAAGCCCAGATGTGAGGTATAATTGTAATAAAGTGTTGAAATCCCCAATAAATCACAAGAACACCATACAGTGTACGTACACATGAATCATGGATACCAGGCATATATATATATATATATATATATATATATATATATATATATATATATATATATATATATATATAAAAGATGTAATGAATAAGAAATCAATGCCAAAATGAAAATATAATGCAAAGTCTAATGTAAGCAACGCTAAGCATTGCACAGGCCAGCTTAGGAGGTGTAAGCAATGTGTAGGCCAGCTAACTCAATGAGCCCAGTGTTAAACCCCTTTAAACAATACCAACCTTAGGTAAGCAGGTTTGCCCATAGCCTAGCCTTTTCGAAACCGGCCAGTCATGGAAAAGTGTGGAAATTGGCCCTACTTAAACGCAACAGGTGGGAATACATCCCATAACTGGTTGTTGCTTCCTCTTGCAGGCACTATGGCAAAAACTGGAGAAGATGTGTGCTTTCGGGTACAGCGCTGGTGCATCCAGGAGTCCAGAGTCATGGCTGGACTCCTTGTCAAAGACCATGAGCAGAGACTGCTGCAGGGCCAGTACCAGGGTTCCCAATATAAGGTGGAAGCCTGGGACCATCTTGCCCGTGACCTCACCAGTGCCACTGGCATATCCTGAACTGGTGAGCAGGTCAGGCATCACTATGCCAACCTGAAGCAACATAAGGGGGGTCTCTTGGAGCAGTGGATCCAAGAGGCTAGAATGGCAGGGGCTGTCCCAGCTGTGTGTAAGTATCACTCCACTATGTGTGTAATAATTGCCAGCTCATGTATATCATGGATAGGTATGGGTAAATATTCCTCTTATGTCCTCCACAGCTGCAAGTGAGAGGGCCGTGAACCAGGAGGCCCACGGAAGTCACCTGGAGAGGTTGCAACACGAGGCAAGTCAGTAATACTCTTGCATGTACTGTCATAGGAAATAAATATAAAAGTATTAGTAAATTAATTGCCTGTATAAAACCTGTATTGTTTAAGGCAAGTACTGCATACACTGGAGAATATGGCAGGAAAAGTCTCTTATAGTTTGTATGTAAATAAAAGTGTAATAGCCTGACAATAAAAGTCTAACTGCTGGACTGCATGTGTATACTCTGGTATCATATGGTAATGCAGATTTGCAATCATGTAATAGAACTGTTGTATTAAGCACTGTTACCCACACTGTGCACCATAAATAGAATGTGTATGAATGCCTGTATATGACTGGTGTAATCCCCAGAGGCCATTTAGTACAACTGGGAGACACATAGACAGAAAACAGTGAAAAGGCAGAAAACAAAATCCGAATAGCACATGCAACTGAGAAGTGAACTGCTGTATTTTTAGCACAAACAGCCATGGTTCAAATCCTGGCAGTGGTAGTAGTCTGCATACAGAATCATACCCCACAACTGTACAGATATGTCCAGAATGTCCAGTAAAGTGGCCCATATCTGCTGCCTATCAACCTGTCTCCCTGGGAAATCAGTGGGATGATCCCAAACGTATAGGCAGCAAACAGGAAATACAACTAATTGACACACATCTATGAAAACAAAGCTGGCACACTAGCAACTCCTCCAAACCTTATGAGTAAGATGCCACGTATGTCCCATTTACACCCCCATGTTATCAAGCTGTGGCCAGAGTGTGTACAGTAACAGAGTAAGATGTATGTGCATAACAGTAATGTGGAATTCAGTATTGTGTGTGGCAACATTCAGGTAGTGCTAACAAACATTTCTCCCACAGGTCTGCCAGATACCAACACTGTGCCCAGAAATATAAGAATGATACCCTGTACTGGTACTGTTTACTTTGGAATTGTATGGCATTGTGACTGATGCAGTTGCTCCAAATAATAAGGTATTACTCATCACTGTCACCCACACTGTCCTACAAAATATAACTGTCTAGGAAATCCTGTATAAAAGTGTTGTAATACAAGGTCAGAATGCAAAACCACAGGAGAATTATAAGTCAGAAAGCAGATAGGAGATATACAGCAATACCTATATAGCACACACAGCTCTGATGGACAGTGTTTAAGTTGTAGCAGACACAGCCATGGTCTGAATCCTGGGAGTGGAAGTAGGCTGCATAAAGAATCATACCCCACAACTGGACAGATAAGACCAAAATGTCCAGTATATGGGCCCATATCTGCTGCCTGTCCCCCTAGGAAGTCTGTGGGATGATCCCAGATGTCTAGGCAGCAAACAGGGAATACAACTGATTGTCACACATATATGAGAACAAACCAGTCACTCTAGCAACTCCCAAAACTGTTATGAGAGTAATAAGCCAAGTATGCCCTATCTACACCCCATGTTGTCAAGTTGTGACCAGAGTGTGTACAGTAACAGAGTGAGATGTATGTACATAATATTAATGTGTAATCTGGTACTTTGTGTGGCAACATTCAGGTAGTGCTAACAAACATTGCTCCCACAGGTACATCAAATACGAACACTGTGTCGAGAAAAAAAAAGCTTGATACACTGTACTGGTACTGTTTACTCTGGTATTGTATGGAATTGTGAGTGTTGCAGTTGCTCTGAATAATAAGGCACCACTGATCACTGTCCCCACACTGCGTTGCATAATATAACTGTGTAGGAAAGCCTGTATAAGAGTGTGGTAAGTCACTAAAGGTTGAAGAGGGCAATAGCCTAGATATGTCCCGTTTCACCTGCATATGGTCAAGACATGGCCAGAGTCTGTGCAGAAAGAGATGGACAGCTATGTGCGCAACATCAATCTAGTATCTGTGAGTATGTGTAGAAACAGTTAGTGTTAACAAACATTTCCTCCACAGGTATACCAGGTAAGAGGTGTATACTGCAGGTAAAACCAGTTCATATATGATGATGACAGCCATATCACAGTCCAAACTAAGGCCATAGGATACTATAGTAATACTTGTAAGGTACAGATAACAGCAGTGACTAGGAAGTAATGTGGACTACAGGAATATACTAATTGTTAATTGACATCTTTATCACCACCACCATATCTCCAACAATAAACTACATACCCACCTCAACTAGTATGTAATGACTTCACTGTTCTGATAATGTCCTATTGGTTGATAATTATTTAAATCTGTTTCCATGCATGTGCTATACTGAAATATTCCAACATTGGTGGCATGGTGCCATCAATATACCTGCCTGCTGTTGTTATTACCACTGTGGTCCCATATATGCATGTGTTCCGTTTGCTATGCAACTGTTCCGTATCTGGTTTCTGGGTTAATGCGAATATCTATGCATGCTGTTATACCTAACCCTGGAATGCGTTGACTATTACTAACCCACATATGATGATAAAATTTAAACACTATAGCACGTTTGGGAAGGCTGGTCCCAGCGGACCCACCTGTCCCACCTCAGCTGGCCGTGTTACCGGGCACCAGCACTTAAGGGGCCCAACCCGGGACCTCCTCGTCCGTTGGTCCTGCACCACCTTCGGGTGGAACAGCCTCAGGGGATAGGGCTTGTCACCCCCCCGGGACCGGGCGCGGAGAGGAACCTGTCACCCATCACCAGGTCCATGACGTGGTGCATAGCGAGGTCCGCAGGGAGGTCGGAGATCTGCTACATCAGTTTGAGGGCCATGTGTCACAACTAGAGGGTTGGCCTGGCTCTGTGACTCAGCCCCCAGCACAGCCACCTTTGGGGCTGTGAAGGTGCAGTGGTGACTGCCCATGGGTGGGGATCAAAGTCCTACTGTTTCCACTAGGGGGCTCATAGGCTTCCGGTGTCCCAATACCCCTCCCCATCAAGGTGTCTACCCCCCACATGTGTCATATACCTCCCCTGTATGTGTCTTGTTTGTCTTGTCTGTTAACCCACCCAACCTACCTCCCCAAATATACCTGCCATCCGTCCCCAACATCCCACTCTCACCTGAAAAAAAAAAATAAAAGGGCAATCTTGTCCCCTCAAAAAATCTCACCCCATACATAACTGTCCATTTCACACATGTGTCCACTGGACACATGTAATCTGGTCTAATTGGCATCACAACATATTATTGTTGTCCTCACCCCTCTCTCAGGGGTTTGAGTGTCCAAATCTACCTCCAAAGTATGTGTATATGCACAGCTGTTGCTGTAGAAGAAATGGGCAGCTATGGACCTTCCCTACACCCTTCCTGCACATCCCTACTGTTTTTCCCCTCTTTGTCCCCTTTTTCACCACTTTCCTATCAACCCTTTTTTCTTTTCTTTTAAATAAACTAGCACGCGGGTAAGTGGGAGTAAGCACTTTTAAGCAGCAGTAAGTGGGTTTAAGCCTGTTTGCATGGGAGTAAGCAATTGAAAAGCTAACTGAGTATAAGAAACTGTAACCGGAAGTTAACAGTGCTTACCTCCTCGCAAACCCGCTTACAACTGCTTAAAAGTGCCTTAATCACTCTGTATCCAACGGCACTTGTTCTGCCCAGCAACAAAATAAACAGCCTCTGCAAGGCTCAAACTGAGGTCCCTGCACATCATAGCCAAAGTGATTTACCACTAAGCTATGTCATATATCCATAACCCTGATGTTTTACAAACATATCATCCAGCCCAGTTGTTCAACAGTACAGGGAATGTATTTCAACATGTAGATGTGTGTGTGTGTGTGTGTGTGTGTGTGTGTCTATATATATATATATATATATATATATATATATATATATATATATATATTAATATCTAAATAGATATAACATATCTATATATGTATATATATATATATATATATATATATATATATATATATATATATATATATACAGGAATTTATATATATGTAAGCAGATATATATATATATCTATATAGGTATATACGGACATACATCTGTAGATAAAAATGGGAACATAACAAAAACATATATGTCCACATGCACCGTTAATGGGGTTGAGAGGCCCCAAACAACATACATCTGGTACAAATAGGTATCCCCCCCCCACAGCCAAACACGTCTGCCCTGCAATACACTACCAACTGTTGCAGATCCCATAACCAGGACCTGACATGACATGGGCACAAGATTATAACAGTACTCCATCCCACCTGTATGATGTCAGGCTGGTATCAGTAGCATATCATACAGTACAGTCTGGCTCCCATAGGGAATGTACAATGTGGAAGCAATCAACATCCCTAGGATACATATACACAGACACATATATGCAGATACAGATATATATATATATATATATATATATATATATATATATATATATATATATATATATATATATACATATATGTAGATATATATATGTAACTACACATACACACGCAGATATATCTATAGAAAGATACATATGTAGAAGGTGCACACAATATGGAACAGCCACTATACCTACAGTTACCACCTTACCAAATGGACACTGTATGAGCCACCCATACAAATGACAATCGTTGCCTGCAACATATACTCACAGAGAGGTCAAAGGATATAACACCACACACAGGTTTGCATACATGGGAAAGCTTTATTTGTGTACTATTACAGTTGTATATGCCATGTCATATAGCTGTTTAGACACTGACATCCATATAAACAGAGTAATGCAACTGTGAAACAGTTATATTAATACAGTAGTCTGGAAAGGTTTACATATGTTGCTGTCCAGGCCGAGGCCTTCAAGTAGTACAATAGTAAAGACAGACTGGGCCACAGGATACCAAACAATCAACAGTAAGTAATGCAGATGTATAGGTCAGCAGCTTCTATCTACACTCTGTACACAATCCCTAGGGGGTAAAGACCTCAGCTGACACAATGGGATGTAACTGTTACATAGCAAGGCATAACTGACACCATCACAATCACACTGACAAACAGAACAGTCTGTATGGCAGGGGGCAGTAGGCCTGCATTTACCCAAGGTGGATTGTATGGTAATGTACATCCAGATACCTCAAGGCAGCTTACCCCTGATACCCCCACATATTGTAACAGCCTAGGTTACTTATGTTGCATCCCCCCTAGACTCAATAATACAGGGCCATATACCACTGTTACATACTCTGGCATCTGGAGTGCATAAGGGCACACTTGTATTGTGTAGGTGAAGCCCACACATATATGGCCCCAACCCCTCAGTATGTGCGGGGGACACAACAGCAGTGGACTGATGGCAGGAATGGCAGCATGACATACTCACAGCCCACTACAGAACAACCCCTGACAGCATGTCATATGTGCAAAGCCTAGTATGTAGGTTGAGGACAGAGGCTGGAACACAGGCCCATATGTGTAAAACTGTTGTCATACACTAAGCAAGTTGCTGGTGTTACAGGATAGTCTGCAACATACCCTTAGTCAGGAATATAAAGTTAGAAACAGAAATGGATGTAGCCATGTACTGATAGCACTCAACACACACACTGCCAGTGATATATCTGACACAAGACCTGTGTGGTGGACAGACAAAACATAATAGGCAAACCTCTGGCCATCAAGAGGATATGCCCACAGTTGAGAGCTATGCAGGCAGACTGCATTCCAAGTTAAACTAGTATGTACACACAAACCCTGTAACACCAGTGCTATACAATGCATACAACAACTCTACTCAGACTCTGTAGTTCTGGAACCTCCTACAAATATGTAGCTGGCCTGAGTGTGCAATTCTCATGTAAGAGATATTGCTATCTGCTGTATGTAACACTGATGCCCGCACACAGGAAGGATGTCCATCATACAGGAAAGGTAAAGGGACCATGCCCACATAATGTAGGGATTTATAGTAGGTGGTTGCCATGACAGTGGTAATTGAAAGTACTACACAGCATGCTGCATGCAGATAGCAAGTGGAGGACACTGATTGATGCAGAGGCCATCACCTGATCATGTGCATCACCTACAAAATCCATGCTGCAATCTGTTCAAAGCAGCTCAATCCATTTACTGGAGAGAGACGGAGATAGAGAGATAGAGAGAGAGAGAGAGAGTGAAAGCCAAAGGCAAAGTCAAAGCAAAAAAAAAAAAAACAAAACAAAGAAAATAATTACATCCAGCAAACTATCCAGAACAGACATCATTCCTACAACAGGTATGTGAAGTATATATGCATGTAACTGAATGTAGTACTTGGTCCATAATAATGGGATAGATGATGTGGAATGATTTATATGTGCCATCAGGTGTTGTTGTAATGATGTTCAACTGAACAACTGCTATGGACAATAGTGTCTGTCCCTGTGGCTAGTGGGCCATACCATCAACTGTGCAGATCAGCACTGACTGACAAGATGTAAGCCATCATAGTGTGTGATGTGTAATGGGAAGTATGTATATTATGTGGCCAATACCTGGTGGTGGAAGTAATGCCATTATGATAGACATGTGGGATCCACAGCCCACCCCTTGCAGGATACTCAGGTTAATCTGTAATGTAGCATGCAGAAATGCCATAGGTGTGTAATAGGGTTACCTGCAATCTGGTCCTACATATACCCCCCCTAATGTCAGGCTGTGTCCATATGTGGCACCTGTCTGTGTTGTAGCAAGGCAGAACAGTGCAGCTGTGCAGGAAGGTGTTGTGAGATTGTGCACCTGTACAAATATATAATATATATAAAGAAAATATATATATATATATATATATGTGTGTGTGTGTGTGTGTGTGTGTGTGTGTGTGTGTGTCCACAAATATACAGATACCCATGTGTAGACATATATATGAGCACATGTATACATCACATATATCTACACATATATAGATATATACCTATATGCACATGTTTACATATATACAAACACACACACAAACATATATGTATGTAAATACATATCCCCTATATTACTACCACAGTGCTGCATGCTATGTGTGAGGAAACAGCAATACACACAGATATCTACAGCTGGCAGTGTGTGCAACATGGACGGTATGTCACATGTGAACCCCTTGTTGGGATGACATTGCCCTTGTCTGTGAAGTATGGAATGGGAATATAGGGAAGTATGGCAGGTGTAGTTGTGGAGGTGGTCAGGTTTTGTAGATATAGAGGACAGTCTACAGGGGTAGTATGTGACACATGTGGTGGTTATCACCCTGGATGGCGTGTGTGGTCTGTGATGTGGACGCCCCATGGGCCCCAATATAGACCTAATGGGAATAAGCTTCCCACCCACTGCTACTCACAACAGCAGTCCATGTCCTGAAGATGCCTGGCCTGGAGGCTGAGCAGGAGGAGCATGTCAGCCCTGTGAATGTGTACTGGGTGCCTCAGGGTGATGTAGCACATCCCACATGTGTCTGTGGAGCCCGTTATGGAACAGATCCTGGACCTGATCTCAGGGGACAGGAAGATGCCTGTGTATGCCCCCAAGGGGGAGGGGACAACATCCTTTGGGTGGGTTCTACCTGACGGTATTGCTGGACCAGTACATGAGGAGGGCCCAGGGTGGGAAAAATATGTGATGTGGCCAGGTAACATGAACAGATGGGTTTGGAGAGGTGGTTCTGCTGGGCAATAATACATATACATGCTATTGTGTCACTGTTATAGAACATATGTTGGTAGTAATAGTCTACACAATCCCAGAACATGTCCAACAACATGCATAGATATCCCCAATAACACTGAAAATCAGATGTGCAGCGATCACAAAGCAGCCATACCACAGGCATATATGGAACCATAGTGGCCCTGACAATGACATGCAGGTGAATAGTCTGTAACAGGCCAGCAATGATAGTGTCCACACAGGGAACATGGCTACAAACACATAGCAGAAGGTGTGGTACAATACACAACATCTGTCTTACTGGTAGGTAAGCTGTAGCCATACCTAATGAGTTGTGTCTACAGTTTGTTGTCTCTGATATGGTGGGGAGTTGACAGAGATGTGTATTAAGAACTGTGGTAACCTTGCTGTATGAGTTGCTCACACCTGTTTCCATCTTTATGTGTTTCAGTCAAGATGTCACATGCACGGTCACCATATTATTCATCTGCCAAAAATGAAGTACTGCTCACCTATTTAATCCAGCACTACCCTGTCCTGTTTGCCCATGAGCAGCAGGAGTGGATCTCCTTGTGGAATGACCTAATCCACAGGGTCAATGATGTCGGACTGCACAACTGCAGTTATGAGCAGGTCCAGCATAATTGTTCTGACCTGCTTTGCAATGCCCGACGGTGTGCTGCTGCAGTCCAAGGGGATCACCTTGCCATGGGGGGGGGCCATGTCATCCATCCCCCCATGACACGTGTGGAGGAGCTCCTGGCCAGACTCGTGTCACCTGCCCGTCCAACCAGCCACCAACTGCCAGACACCTTTGTGGAGGTGGGTGCCACCCACACACTGGCCGAGGATCATGCAGGTAAGGCCACAGGGCACATCAGTAGACCACTGTTGCATATACATCTGCATCGGTACAGGTAGCTCATGCATCTCTGACATGTCATAGATATATTGTGTTGCTGCATAGTAGTGATAAACAGATGTCCATATGTGGTAGTATTGTGGAAATGTACCATTGATGTATTGTAATACTGCACCCACCATGTAGCACTGCCACAGATGTGGCCACTGACATTGCATCTCTCACCCTCTTATGTAGGTCTCTCCGGGATACTACCAAGGGAGCAGCCTGTAGCTGGTGAGTATGGTTTATGAAGATGCTTGCCAACACACCGGGCATGTAATGGTGATTGTATATTCCATGCACACATCTAACACACCTACCCAGAATGCATGCTGTACATGTGGATGTATTGTTGCTGTGAAATGCACGGCATCACGGGGTGACCATGATGGCGTAGTGGAAGGGTATGTCTGACACATGCATGATATCTAACATCCTGTCACGGTGGAATGTGTGCACAGGGAGTAACATAATGGTGGGAGACATGGCCTACAGTAGGGACATGTTTGGAACAACACCCGTATACAGTGCAACACCAGTGTATATACCTGTAGGACAATAGCAACTGCTGCAGAGATACACTATGGCTTAAGGCATTACAATAGTCCACGTTATCAGCTGGGACTAGGCTGTAACATGTGGTGTTCAATATATGGGACATTGCAAAGTGACACACGTGTGTAGGGCTTATTTGTCATGCATCTGCAAAAAGGCTGAAGGAGGGGGGTGTCAGCATGACACATCAATGCACTGCAGCAGGGATCCTAAGGATGCTAAGAATGGCTGTATCTGCACATAATCAGGTTCAGGACCTGTGGCAGACGTAACCCTACCCCCACAGGAATAGTGACGGCAATGTGTGAACACCAAGGGATGTGCACATGAGTAGACCCTGCAATCATGCAGATTAGGGGGACATGTGTAGGGCAGACTGAACATACACTAGCAATTGCAGATGGCTCATGCTGGTATACTCCTCTATGGAGTAGTGACTGCTGTAGTACACACAACAAGAGGTGTAACAAACCATCATAGCACACATATGCCCACATGGAGTGTATGCATCGTGGTCAGCATCCGCACACCTAACACATTCCGTAGACACTGCATGTGAAAGTACAGGACATATGTCACATATCGGGCTCATGTACTGTTAAGATATGCAGTGATGTAGTCCCAATGCAGATCACGGATGGGTGGGTCATATCAAGAAGGGTGTGTAGACCCCTCAAAGCCATGGTATGCTCTGATGGTTGTTAGTATAAGAGTACTGGATTGATCATGCATGGTCCGCTGATGTTGAGAGCTGTAAATGAGACATCAGGCATTCACAAAGGACATCTGTCCACATATCATCCCAGGTATGTGTTGCTGAAAAACATAGGCGCTGTGAGCATTAAAACTGACATAACTGACACAGTACTACACATTCTGCAATGGGTTGTACACCTGTGAGGTGTGGTGCACAGTACATGGCAGGGTGCAGAACTGCGTACATGGGTGCAGTGGTATCCAGGGGAAGGGGCATCAACTATTGACACAGCACATGCATCACACACATGTATACTGTTGCTAGCATGGATTGATTATAGCTGTACTGCATGCTGTTATGTACCATATGTTCTGCATGTGGGCAGATGGGTAATAGGAGGACTGTGTGTACTATCATTGTGCAACCTCACCTGTATGTGTGTGTGTGTGTGTGTGTGTGTGTGTACGTACATCCAGGTGGTTAGTTAGTTTGTCTGTAGGGTCAATCTGGTGAAGGGCAGGGAGGTTGATGCATGTAGGATGCATGTGTGCATGTGTGTGTGTGTGTGTGTGTGTGTGTGTGTGTGTGTGTGTGTGTGTGTGTGGGTGGCCATGTATGTACATGTGTGATTGTGGGGTGTTCATACAGTAGTACCTCCCTTTGGGACTGTGCAGTCCATGGACATGGACTGCCACATTACACACCAGAAATACTTGTCATGTATGTAATCACAGGACAGCTGATAGTATAATAAGGTCCGTAGCATGGAACAGGTAGACACCAGGTATACCCTTAATATCACATTCAGCAGAGAGGTGACCTGCAACCCACATATGCAGCACTACAGATGCATTGGGGAAGTACTAGTCAACACCAGGGAGTATATCCATAAATTACAGTTGTCACATGATAGACTGATTGAGCAGCATATCTGGCATGTACTGAGCAATACATACATATGACACACCAGTGTGTGATATTATGGAGTGAACATAGTAGCCCACACATATAGGGGTCATGCTCATGATGTCCAGACATATGCAGGGTGAACACTGAATGACAGTAGTAAGACCATCTAACACCGCTACACACAGGTCAGGCAGGTAATGTCGTAACAGGTCTTGTGTTGTGCTCACTTGTCTAGGCATTTAGAGGACTGATATGTTAATGAGTGGTAGCAATGTGTGTATGTTACCAAGTGTGATGCAGGATGGGGAACACATGGAAATATACGTGGGACTGTCTGTAAAGTCACGGACAGGTAGTTATTACGGTAGTGTGTGTGTGTGTGTGTGTGTGTGTGTGTGTGTGTGTGTGTGTGTGTGTGTGTGTGTGTGTGTGTGTACTGTTAGTCAATGCTGTACAGGTTTTAAAGTGTGTGTATTGTTTTCCCCCACAGCTGGCAAGGTGGGTCAGAGTCCCTCCTGCATGCAATCTGAAGTTGGTGTCCATACAGACACGGAAGATGATGATAGTATTGTTGAGGCACAGGTGGGGTTGTCAGGGGCCAAAACAGCACCATCATTTGACATCCCCCTTTTAACCACCCCACCCCTGCACACAGTTTCAGTGCCTACACATACCCCATCACCAGTGGCCTTAGCGGAGGGACAGCTGGCATTTGGAGGCTGTGCACAGGGAAGTGTGGTAACCATGCCTACTGTGTCCAGTCGCAGCAGGCATAGCTGGATGTCCAGCAGGGCACCACATAGGCAGATGTCCAAAGGTGCTCGTGGTAGGGTCACTGGACATCATGCCCCTAGCAGAGGCAACATAGCTGGTACCAGCAGGCGCATGTTTCAGGCTGTCATGGAGGCACAGACACATATAGAATGTTATACCAGACAGGGGCTGAGGCTGCAGAGGGCTGTTCTCACATCTGCAAGTGGCGACGCCTGTGAACTGGCAGGTTCCATCCATGCATTAACTGAGTTCATGGATAGATGGTCAGGTGAGATAATGGCCCTCATCGACCATGGTCTGTCCGTGCTTGAACATATGGTGGAAGTGCAGTGACGGCTGCATGGACATAGGCCAGCAACACCAACACCTGGCAGGCAATGTGGACATACTAGGACATCAAGGGGCTCCCATAGTAGCAGTACCAGCCCCGGCAGTGTGGGGGGATGCTGTCCACACCACACCACAGCAGGCCACAGTTCCCAGGAGGGGCCTGGTACCAGTGGACATTTGTCATCAGCATGTGAGAGTAGCACATCAAAGCCTGTACCTGGACATGCCCTTGGAACCCCTGGCAGGCACAGTCCACGTGTCCATGGCCGGAGGCAGTGAACTGCACACCCTGCCAAGTATCTTCTGCAGCTGTCCATAAACACCTGTGTAGGGCAGCCACATAGCAGAACTGTGTGCATGCATACCCACACACTATATAAATACACCTAGGGCAACCCCATACCTACACAGACCACAGCACCACGCCCAGCTCACCCCAGTACACCCCTCACCCACACACATGGTGTCAAATGTATGGCATATGATGATACCTGTGCCACATCCCTGTCATCCATACCATCAATGCAGTGAAGGCTAATATGGTTCTGATGCACATGGTGACTGTACTACAGTGTACCACAGTACTGCAGTGTAACATGTTGTAAAGAGTAAAGTTTAATATATATATATGACAGGTAGTGCAGCCTTCCAGCAATGATACATAATAGCTGTTAGTAACATTGGTTGGTTGCGGTCTCTATAATGTTATCCATTTGTGTTGTAGGTGTACATGTGTCAGCATGAGGATGGTCTGCAGTCATATTCCACAACAGGGTAGGGCACTGCGGTGACACCATGGCTGTGACATATCTGAGATACAGTTGAACACATGTCACAGGTTACTAAAACGGTTATTGCCTGTGCCACATGGACAGGTGACCCGCTGAGGCATGTATACCCTGCAACCTGATGTAGACCCATCCACATACGTGCACATTGTTACTTGGCAACACTGGGACTGGACCCCTACCTAGTTATGTAGTGATACTGAAGTGTGTGGCTTACATTGCAGACAGCACACAGTGTTTAGGGTGAGGTGTGTCCCAGGTTACATGTTACATGCAGAACATCCCCAGACATGTACAGTATGCTAATGAGGGATGTAATGGGTGTATATGGACAATACATAGTGTGACATACCTTCATATACACATTAACAGACACATAACAGGCAGACACACATCTGAGATACCAGGGCCTATTGCTGATAACTAACTTGACTTTGTGTCCAATGTGTTGCAGGTAGGCTGCACACAGAACATGCATAACTGGCCTGGATTGTGGTATCAGTTACCTGTATGGTTGATGGTGACAGTGGTAACCATAACGTGGTACATGGGACATATACTGGGTGTATCTTGGTGTAATGACAGTGTACACAGCACCCACATCCCCCAGTGGATATTGCACTCCCTGAAGCCCATGATGACACTCTGCCATACCCATCATCACACATTGGCTGTGACTACAATGCAACCCACAGTATACCCCAACAGTGGTACTACAGGGATATGCCTCTAATGCACATGCCACACGTATAGTAAGGTGTTGCATTGTCATGCCTCACCTATGGGCAACAACAACACTATCTGTACTACTGTGTGGCAATGGGTATTGTAATAAGAGTATGTGGCCTTGGAATGCTGTACTCTACAACATGCACAACTACACACACATGCCAGAACACAATGGGTATCCCATGCCTAGCAACCCATTTGTAAAACACTGTTATGCTGGTACTGCAAGGCTCGTGTAGCCGGTATGGGGGAGGAGCTTAACAGGGTACATGTAATGTCCCATACAGCAGCGACCACAACTGACTATGGCAATGGGTGTTGCGTTGGTTGTGAAGGCCCTCATGGAATTCCCAAGTATAGGTATGCTAACACACAGACACTGCTATACTCAGTCATGCACAAATACACATGTGTCAGTACAGGGGTGCATTTCTGCAGGTGTTCATAGCTGTGTACCTAGCTATTGTCCAAGGAGAGATGGGTTGTGTAGGGGTTGTGTGTACAGTGGTATTCTGCCACCTGCCAGGTGGCAGCAGGCAATCTATCAACAGACACAACTGTGGTGACCCTTAGGGTGAGAATGGCATGCATCAGCCAATCCTCCAGGTACCTCCTGCACGTTGGCCACTGAGGTGATCA